>NC_057802.1:131436823-131439131 GCF_018294505.1 Triticum aestivum
CCGGCCGCCGCGCCGCCGCCCACCGGCGACCGCGCCCCCTCCGCCCGACGTCTCCTTCCTCCTCGTCGCGCCCCGCCGCCTCCTCTCCTTCCTCCGTCGCCGGCCGCCATCTCCGGCCACCGCCCCGTCGAGCTCGAGGCCCGGCCCGCCCAGATCTGGATCGGGCACTGTAGCAGGTTGACTTTTCCCGTTCTCGAAAATCCTCCAAGTCTTCATCATTTTACAGCAAGTGCCCCTATTCAACATTGCATAACTCTCTGCATATAGCTCCGTTTCGCGCATGTAATACGTGAAATTGTTCGTCTCATGATGCTCTACATTTTGTTCAATTGCACCATGTTCATTAGAGGCCATCTTGATGCCCAAATCTCTGTTGCAAGAGTGCTAGTTGTTGTTATCTGCTGGTTCTTATCAGAACTTGGAGATTTGTCATTTTTGTATCTTTAAATCTGTGCATCTTATGGGCATGAGCTCTACTTGTGTTTTGTTGTATGCCATGCCATCTTTCCAGTGATGTATGCCGGGTATTTTTGTGATCTCTGTGGTGACTAGCACAAGCATGCAAACTAGGCCCCGTAATGTTTCTGATTTCAGAGACTTGGTGATTTCTCTAAGTCCTTGTCTGCTGTTATTTTGTTGCCATGTAAACTTGATGCTACAGAGAGATCCATGCATATTTTGGAGATGTTCAGTAAGGATGTTCTGTAGATATTATTGTAATTGATCCATTCCTGCCCGTTTTTCCAATTATGGAGTGCCATAGCATGACTCAATCTTGCTCTACTTTTGCTATAAAATATTTCCGGCAGATTCTTAACATGATATCCATTTTTGCCAAGCTTGTTGTAGTTGATCCATACATGCTATGCATTTGTTCTTGCCATGGATAGCTTCATAAACATGCCATCTTGTTGTAGGTATACTTGTTTTGTCATGCATTGCTTTGTGGTGAGTGCATCAAGCTCACCAAGATGCCTTCATATTATTATTTCTGCCATGCTCAGTTTTCTGCTAAGTCTGAAACCTGATAACGAAACTTGCTATGTTTACATGCTTGCCATCATATCTTCTGATCCTTTTTGGATTATGGTAACTAAGGGACTTTTGTCATATGCATTTAGTAGAATACTGCCATGCCTTGTTTTGCCATGTTACATTTCTGTAGCATGTTGATTTCGTGCTCTGAACATTGCTACCTGATGCTGTTTTCTGCCATGCCCAGTAATTTCACCAAGTCTGTGAACCTGTTATCTTTTGCACTTTTGTCATGCTTGTTTGAGCTTGTTATCTTGTGATCTAGCCGTAGCTCGGTGTTCATCTTTTGTCAAGCATCTCCTTTAGATTACTACCATATGCTTTGTTGCTATGTTGGAGTGCTGTAGCATAGTTTCTTGTTGCATTCTAAGTGCTATCATGCTGTTAATGGCAGATTCGTGTCATTCTTGTTTTGCTTGCCATTTGCAAACCGTGCATCCGTTTCCGGTGATCTTTATATCGATTTCGACCGAAATCATCTCATCTTTCCAGTGGCATGCTTGGTTTGCCAATTTACTGCCTTGTTCATCATTTTTCCTCCGGAGCACGCATATGCATCGCATATCATATCTCGCATATCATACATGTTTTGCATCATGTTGCTTGTGCATTTCTCGTGATTGATTGTGATTCCATTGCTTGTGTTCTTGTCTTGGGTAGAGCCGGGAGACGAGTTCGTTAATGAGGAACCTATTGAGTACGCTTACGAGGATCAAGCTTTCGACAACTCTGAGAACCTTGCAGGCAAGATGACCACCCCTCGAAATCACTTCTATCTTTGCTTTGCTAGTTGTTCGCTCTATTGCCATGCTGCGCTACCTATCACTTGCTATATCTTGTCTCCCATATTACCATGTCAGCCCGTAACCATCCTTTCCTAGCAAACCGTTGTTTGGCTAAGTTACCGCTTTTGCTCAGCCCTTCTTATAGCGTTGCTAGTTGCAGGTGAAGTTGAAGTTAATTCCATGTTGGAACATGGATATGTTGGGATATCACAATATCTCTTATTATATTAATGCATCTATATATAATTGGTAAAGGGTGGAAGGCTCGGCCTTTTGCCTGGTGTTTTGTTCCACTCTTGCCGCCCTAGTTTCTGTCTTACCGGTATTATGTTCCTTGAGTTTGCGTTCCTTACGCGGTTGGGTGATTTATGGGACCCCCTTGACAGATTGCCTTGAATAAAACTCCTCCAGCAAGGCCCAACCTTGGTTTTACCATTTGCCACCTAAGCCTTTCCCCCGGGTTTTCGCGAGCCCTAGGGTCATCTTAT
>NC_057802.1:131439272-131446735 GCF_018294505.1 Triticum aestivum
CAGTGCTCCTTCGAGTGTTGGTCCGAACTGAGTAGACTGCGGGGCCCCCTCTTGGAAACTCGAGGTCTGATTTTACTCGTAGGATGTCTCATCCGGTGTTGCCCTGAGAACGAGATATGTGCAGCTCCTATCGGGATTTGTCGGCACATCGGGCGGCTTTGCTGGTCTTGTTTTACCATTGTCGAAATGTCTTGTAAACCGGGATTCCGAGACTGATCGGGTCTTTTTGGGAGAAGGTTTATCCTTCGTTGACCGTGAGAGCTTATGATGGGCTAAGTTGGGACACCCCTGCAGGGTATTATCTTTCGAAAGCCGTGCCTGCGGTTATGAGGCAGATGGGAATTTGTTAATGTCCGGTTGTAGAGAACTTGTCACTTGACCCAATTAAAATACATCAACCGTGTGTGTAGCCGTGATGGTCTCTTCTCGGCGGAGTCCGGGAAGTGAACACGGTTTGAGTTATGAATGACGTAAGTAGGAGTTCAGGATCACTTCTTGGTCATTGCTAGATGACGACCGTTCCGTTGCTTCTCTTCTCGCTCTCTTTTGCGTATGTTAGCCACCATATATGCTTATTGCCTGCTGCAGCTCCACCTCATTACACCATCCTTTCCTATAAGCTTAAATAGTCTTGATCTCGCGGGTGTAAGATTGCTGAGTCCTCGTGACTCACAGATTCTACCAAAACAGTTGCAGGTGCCGACGATGCCAGTGCAGATGATGGGATCGATCTCAAGTGGGAGTTCGATGAGAAACGTGGTCGTTACTATGTGTCTTTTCCTGATGATCAGTAGTGGAGCCCAGTTGGGACGATCGGGGATCTAGCATTTGGGGTTATCTTATTTTCATTTGGATCTTGACCGTAGCCGGTCTATGTGTGTATTTTGGATGATGTATGGATTATATTTATGTATTGTGTGAAGTGGCGATTGTAAGCCAACTCTTTATCCCATTCTTGTTCATTACATGGGATTGTGTGAAGATGACCCTTCTTGCGACAAAACCACTATGCGGTTATGCCTCTAAGTCGTGCCTCGACGCGTGGGAGTTACAAGTTGGTAATCAGAGCCATCCCCGACTTAGGAGCCCCCTGCTTGATCGAATCGCTGGCGTTGTTGAGTCTAGAACAAAAATGTTTTGAGTCTTAGGATTATATATATCGGAGAGTAGGATTCTTTTTACTCCTCAGTCCCTTCGTCGCTCTGGTGAGGTCTCCTGACGTAGAAGTTTTGACTCTTCTCTTCTCAAATTTCTCTAAAAAATATTTTAGGATCACGCGGGTATCTTGGAATCGTTCCGATGGTTTTGTGACGAGAACATTGTTCTTGGTGCCTCCTGACATTTAGGGGTTGTGGCAATGTCCCGGGGAGTTGAGCTTTGAGGTGTTGTCGTCACAATTTTATCGTTGCAGTTCTGGAATACCTGAGTTTCGCCGACATCGAAATCTCTTTTATGCAGTTGTTGGTGAGATCATCTCGACGCCACCCAGTACTGGGGCGGGAGTTCGGGAGTATTGCCATAACTCGTATAACGGATGTTTTTCGAAGGTTGAGGTAAACGATTTCCGAAGGTTTCTTGGTTATGTGTTAACGGATGGATACAGCTGGATCTAGGGATTGTTAGTTTGGGTGATATATTTTGTGTCCCCTGTATCCCCAACACCAGATTGCATAACTAGAAAGTTTCGGGAGTTTATAAGTGGGAATTCAAGTAGCCTTAGGATATCTTTCCGACAGACGCATGATATGAGATTGGGGTTCGACGTCTAGTGGTCCGCCTGTACACGGTTGGTTTTACAGTGGTCTCGTAGTGTCTTAAAGAGTCCTTGGCTATGCCGACTCGGGGACGCTTCGTATGTCATGTGCACAGCCTTGTACATGATGGTGCTGTACGATTGAGCCCTTGTGGGCCCCACCACGAAAACTTCGGACGAAATCTCTATCATATGTTTGTTCTGGCTTATTCTGCAAGCCAATACTTTGTTTTGTATTGTATTGTGATATTCGAGTTGCTTCGAAGTCATATGTTGATTCCATATCTTTTTCAAGTGGCTTCTCAACTTATGGAAGTGTGATGATTTACTATGGAATTCATTCGTTCATCCTCGTTCGAATGTTTATTGTGAAGACTATATGTTGCAATTTCTATCCGTTGATTCTACTTATCTATTTGTCTATCAAGATGCTAACGGATGTCACCCTCTTCAGGATGGCTCCGCCAACGCGTCAGAATCCGGATCGCAATGAAGGGAGTCAAGCGAACCCTCCGCCACCACCTCCGCCTCCGGAGGCATGGCAAGCTATCATGGCAGCCACCAACGCCAATGCTCAGATGATTCTGCAACTCTTTGCAAGAACGCACCCAAGGGCAAGGCAATCAAGGCAATCAAGGTCAAGGCAACAATCAGCCTCACTTCGCTACACTCAACCAGTTTCTCGCAAATCAGCCCAAGTCTTTCAGCTACTGTGCCGAGGCCACGTATGCCGATGATTGGCTCATGAACATCAACAAGCATTTTGAATGTAGCAATGTCAGGCCTGAGGACTATGTCAAGTTCGCTTCTTTTCAGCTCAAGGACCAAGCTGCTGATTGGTTTCAGCAATACAAAGATTCCAGAGGAGGTCGTGTGATCACCTGGACTGACTTCTGTCAGGATTTCAAAGCGCGCCACATTCCACAAAGTGTTGTTGAGAGCAAGCGTGAGGAGTTCCGCAATCTCAAGCAAGGCAACATGTCTGTGTATCAATACAACATCCAGTTTCAGAAACTTGCTCGCTTCGCTAAACAAGACGTTCCTGATGAAAAGAGTATGATCTATCACTTCAGAGGTGGCCTTAGAGAGGATCTGCAGTTAGCTCTCGTTCTTGTTGAGCCTACTCAGTTTGATCAATTCTATAATATGGCACTGAAGCAAGAGGTTGCTCAGCTCAAGTGTGAGGCTTCTAAGAAGAGAGTCAGAGACGCAGTTCAGTCTTCTTCTTCCTCACTTGTGGCAGCTAAGCAACAGAAGTTCTGGTTGCCTCCTCCTCCTCCGTTTCGTCAGCCTTATCAGCAGAAGAACAAAGGTGGCCATGGTTCTTCCAACTCTTCCAACTCTGGCTATCAGAACAAGTCTCAGAATCAAGCTCCAAAGTCCAATGCTCCTTACCATCGTCCACTCTCAGAGGTGACTTGCAACAAGTGTCAGCAGAAAGGTTACTATGCTAACAAGTGCTTCAACCAAAGGCGTCTTCCGCCTCCTCCTCCTGTCAGATCTTCTAGCAATGCAGTGGTCAAGCATAATCCAAAGTCTGCAAAGGTGAACATGATGAATGCAGCTCAAGCGGAGGAATCTACTGATGTGATAATGGGTAATCTCTTAGTTAATGATATTCCTGCAAAAGTCTTATTTGATACTGGTGCATCGCATTCTTTCTTGTCATACCCATTTGCATCGAAGCACAATGTTGACACAGAGATTTTATCCAAAGTTATGCAAGTTGTTTCTCCGGGAAAGCTTTTGACTTCTAGTTTGGTTGCTCCCGATGGTTCCATCAAGATGGGGAACTATAAATTTCTGTCTTCTCCAGTTGTTCTTGGTGACTCGGATATTGATCTAATTCTCGGGATGGACTGGCTTTCTAAGCACAAGGCTCAACTTGATTGTGCTGCCAGGGAAATTCAATTGACACACTCTTCTGAGGATGTGATTATTTATGCCGCCCGTGATGAAACCATTCGGTTTTTTTCTCTCAATGAGAAGGGCGAATTGAATGCCATCTCTCAAAGTCTAGTCGTTTGTGAGTATCAAGATGTGTTTCCAGAAGAGCTTCCGGGTATGCCTCCTCATCGGCCAGTTGAGTTCGTTATCGAACTAGAGCCTGGCACCGAACCCGTTTGCAAGCGTCCATACAAGCTTGGACCCAACGAGCTGAAGGAATTGAAGAAACAGCTCGATGAACAAGAGCGTCTGGGTTTGATCAGACCGATTTCATCTCCATGGGGTTGTGGTGTTCTTTTTGTAAAGAAGAAGGATGGCACAGACCGGCTTTGTGTCGACTACCGTCCATTGAACAAGAAGACAATCAAGAACAAGTATCCACTTCCCAACATCAATGAGTTATTCGAGCAACTTAAAGGTGCTAAAGTATTCTCCAAGCTTGACCTTCGTATGGGTTATCATCAGATTCGCATTCGTGAAGATATTCCCAAGACAGCATTCAGAACAAGCTTTGGTTCTTATGAATATACTGTCGTGTCTTTCGGTCTTGTCAATGCTCCTCCAATGTTCTCTCGGATGATGAATTTCATCTTCAACCCCTATACCAATGAATTCGTTCTGGTGTATCTCAATGATATCTTGGTCTTCTCCAAGAACAAGAAGGATCATGCCAAACATTTGCGATTGGTGCTCGACAAGCTCAGAGAGTATCAATTCTATGCGAAGTTCTCTAAATGTGAGTTTTGGCTTGATGAAGTTCTTTTCCTTGGTCACATCATCTCTACCAAGGGCATCGCTGTTAACCCCGAGAAGGTGTCCGCAATTGTAAATTGGGAACCTCCTCAGAATGTCAAGCAGCTCCGCAGTTTTCTTGGTCTTGCAAGCTATTGCCGAAGATTCGTTGAGAATTTCTCCAATATTGCAAAGCCTCTTTCCAACCTCCTCTAGAAGCATGTGAAGTATGTCTGGTCTCCTGAGTGTGACGTTGCTTTCAACACTCTCAAAGAGAAACTAGTCACAGCTCTTGTTTTAACTCCTCCTGATGAATCCAAGCCATTTGAAGTTTGCTGTGATGCTTCTCTCCAAGGTCTCGGTGCTGTGTTAATGCAAGAGAAGAAAGTTGTGGCCTATACCTCTCGTCAGTGGAAGCCCAATGAGAAGAACTACCCCACTCACGATCTTGAGTTGGCGGCAGTTGTCCATGCATTGATAACGTGGAGACATCTCTTGTTGGGAAGACAAGTGGACATTTTCACCGATCACAAGAGTCTCAAGTACATCTTCACTCAGCCCAACCTCAACCTCAGGCAGACTCGATGGGTCGAAATGATTCAAGAGTACAATCCAAGTATTGAATATACTCCAGGCAAGGCCAATGTCATTGCAGATGCTTTAAGCAGGAAGGCTTATTGCAACAGCTTAATTCTCAAGCCATTCCAACCGGATCTTTGTGAAGCTTTCCGCAAGCTGAATCTCCAAGTTGTTCCTCAAGGCTTTCTTGCCAACCTCATAGTCTCTCCTACTTTGGAAGATCAAATTCGTGAGGCACAACTTCTTGATGCCATGGTGAAGAAGGTGAAACGTGGTATCGACAAGGGTCTTTCCAAATACAAGTGCTATCGCATTGATGACAGAGACACTTTATTCTTCGAGGACCGGATTGTGGTTCCTAAAGGTGATCTAAGGAAAGTCATTATGAACGAGGCACACAATTCTCTCCTTTCCATTCATCCTGGAAGTACGAAGATGTACCATGACCTCAAGCAGTCGTATTGGTGGACTCGAATGAAGCAAGAAATTGCTCAATTCGTAAATGAATGTGATGTCTGTCGAAGAGTGAAAGCAGAACACCAACGACCAGCTGGTCTCCTCCAACCTCTTGCTATCCCAGAATGGAAGTTTGATCATATCGAAATGGACTTCGTGACTGGTTTCCAAAGTCCAAGCGCGGAAATGATGCTATCTTCGTTGTCATTGACAAGCTTTCTAAAGTGGCTCATTTCCTTCCAATCAAAGAATCTATCACAGCAGCTCAGTTGGCAGAGCTATACACCTCCAGAATTGTCTCCTTGCACGGCATTCCACAATTGATTTCTTCAGATCGTGGAAGCATCTTCACCTCTAAGTTCTGGGACTCCTTCTAGAAGGCCATGGGCACAAACATTCGCTTCAGCACAGCTTTCCATCCTCAAACTAGTGGCCAAGTCGAGCGAGTCAATCAAATTCTTGAAGATATGCTCAGGGCTTGTGTCATTTCCTTTGGCATGAAATGGGAAGATTGTCTTCCATATGTCGAATTCTCCTACAACAACAGCTTCCAAGCGAGTTCGGGCAAGGCCCCATTCGAGATTCTCTATGGCAGAAAGTGTCGTACTCCTCTCAATTGGTCAGAGACTGGTGAACGCCAACTTCTTGGCAATGACTTAATCACAGAGGCTGAAAAAAAGTGTAAAGTCATCCGTGATAACCTCAAAGCCGCGCAATCGCGCCAGAAGAGTTATTATGATAGTAAGCACCGTGATTTGGCTTTCGAGATCGGAGACCATGTCTATCTCCGCGTCTCTCTAATGAAAGGCACTCGTCGCTTCGGTATCAAAGGGAAGCTTGCCCCTAGATACGTGGGTCCTTTCAAGATCATTGGCAAAAGAGGCGACCTCGCCTATCAACTTGAGCTTCCTTCCAACTTCGCGAACGTGCACGATGTGTTCCACGTGTCACAGCTCCGTAAGTGCTTCAAGGCACCTGAGCGCACCATCAACTTCGAAGAGATTGACCTCCAAGAAGATTTGTCTTATCATGAGCACCACGTTGCTATTCTTGAAAAAACTGAGCGCAAGACTCGCAACAAGTCAATCAAATTCCTGAAAGTGAAGTGGTCGCACCATTCCGACCGGGAAGCCACCTGGGAACGCGAGGACCATCTCCGTTCCGAATATCCGGAGTTCTTTCAGTCCTAGATCTCGGGACGAGATCCTCTCGTAGTGGTGGAGTGTTGTAACACCCCGCATGTAACTTTCCATATTTGTAACTCCAACTCTTGCCATTTTCGGCTATGTGTTATGATATTCCCTCCGTGATTGGGTTTTGTCTTTCGTTTTGCATTTTATTCATGTCATGCATTTCATATCATGTCATCATGTGCATTGCATTTGCATACGTGTTTGTCTCATGCATCCGAGCATTTTCCCCGTTGTCCGTTTTGCAATCCGGCGCTCCCATCTCCTCCGGTACACCCCTCTTGTTTTCTTTCGTGAGCAGGCGTCAAACATTCTTGGAATGGACCGAGGCTTGTCAAGTGGCCTTGGTATACTACCGGGAGACCAACGGTCAAGTTTCGTTCCATTTGGAGGTCGTTTGGTACTCCAACGGTTAACCGGGCATCCGCAAAGTCCATTTGTGTGTTGCAGCAAAAACCCCCTCAAAACCAGCCCAAAACCCACCAAACTCTCTTCCACGCTCTAGGACGTTCGATCACGATCGTGTGGGCGAAAACCGCACCTCATTTGGAGCCTCCTAGCTCCCTCTACCTATTTATATGTGACCCTCCCGAAAAACGTTCGCAGGCAAACCCTAACCCACTTCCCTCCGCGCCGCTGGACGTGTCCGTAACGGCCGGACGCAAACCCGCCGCCGCTCTCGCCCACTCACAGGACGCCATGTCAGCGCCCGATCGCCCCGCGCCGCCGCGGCCCGCCGGCCCGTTCGGGACCCTCCCCGGCCCGCGCGCCCGCCGCCGCCTGCCTCCCGCGCGCCTGCCCGCGTC
>NC_057802.1:131447201-131449512 GCF_018294505.1 Triticum aestivum
CCGCGTTGGCCGCCGCCCGCCGGCGACCGCGCCCCCTCCGCCCGACGTCTCCTTCCTCCTCGTCGCGCCCCGCCGCCTCCTCTCCTTCCTCCGTCGCCGGCCGCCATCTCCGGCCACCGCCCCGTCGAGCTCGAGGCCCGGCCCGGCCAGATCTGGATCGGGCACTGTAGCAGGTTGACTTTTCCCGTTCTCGAAAATCCTCCAAGTCTTCATCATTTTACAGTAATTGTCCCTGTTCAACATTGCATAACTCTCTGCATATAGCTCCGTTTCACGCGTGTAATATGTCAAATTGTTCGTCTCATGATGCTCTACATTTTGTTCAATTGCATCATGTTCATTATAGGCCATCTTGATGCCCAAATCTCTGTTGCAAGAGTGCTAGTTGCTGTTATCTGCTGGTTCTTATCAGAACTTGGAGATTTGTCATTTTTGTATCTTTAAATCTGTGCATCTTATGAGCATGAGCTCTACATGTGTTTTATTGTATGCCATGCCATATTTCCAGTGGTGTATGCCAGGTATTTTTGTGATCTCTATGGTGACTAGCACAAGCATGCAAATTAGGCCCCGTAATGTTTCTGATTTCAGAGACTTAGTGATTTCTCTAAGTCCTTGTCTGCTGTTATTTTGTTGCCATGTAAACTTGATGCTACAGAGAGATCCATGCATATTTTGGAGATATTCAGTAAGAATGTTTTGTAGATATTATTGTAATTGATCCATTCCTGCCCGTTTTTCCAATTATGGAGTGCCATAGCATGACTCAATCTTGCTCTACTTTTGCTATAAAATATTTCCGGCAGATTCTTAACATGATATCCATTTTTGCCAAGCTTGTTGTAGTTGATCCATACATGCTATGCATTTGTTCTTGCCATGGATAGCTTCATAAACATGCCATCTTGTTGTAGGTATGCTTGTTTTGTCATGCATTGCTTTTTGGTGAGTGCATCAAGCTCACCAAGATGCCTTCATATTATTATTTCTGCCATGCTCTGTTTTCTGCTAAGTCTGAAACCTGATAACGAAACTTGCTATGTTTACATGCTTGCCATCATATCTTCTGGTCCTTTTTGGATTATGGTAACTAAGGGACTTTTGTCATATGCATTTAGTAGAATACTGACATGCCTTGTTTTTCCATGTTAAGTTCCTGTAGCATGTTGATTTCGTGCTCTGAACATTGCTACCTGATGCTGTTTTCTGCCATGCCCAGTAATTTCACCAAGTCTGTGAACCTGTTATCTTTTGCACTTTTGCCATGCTTGTTTGAGCTTGTTATTTTGTGATCTAGCCGTAGATCAGTGTTCACCTTTTGTCAAGCATCTCCTGTAGATTACTTCCATATGCTTTGTTGCTATGTTGGAGTGCTGTAGCATAGTTTCTTGTTGCATTCTAAGTTTTATCATGCTGTTAATCGCAGATTCGTGTCATTCTTGTTTTGCTTGCCATTTGCAAACCGTGCATCCGTTTCCGGTGATCTTTATATCGATTTCGACCGAAATCATCTCATCTTTCCAGTGGCATGCTTGGTTTGCCAAGTTACTGCCTTGTTCATCATTTTCCCTCCGGAGCACGCATATGCATCGCATATCATATCTCGCATATCATACATGTTTTGCATCATGTTGCTTGTGCATTTCTCGTGATTGATTGTGGTTCCATTGCTTGTGTTCTTGTCTCGTGTAGAGCCGGGAGACGAGTTCGTTAATGAGGAACCTATTGAGTACGCTTACGAGGATCAAGCTTTCGACAACTCTGAGAACCTTGCAGGCAAGATGACCACCCCTCGAAATCACTTCTATCTTTGCTTTGCTAGTTGTTCGCTCTATTGCCATGCTGCGCTACCTATCACTTGCTATATCTTGTCTCCCATATTACCATGTCAGCCCCTAACCATCCTTTCCTAGCAAACCGTTGTTTGGCTAAGTTATCGCTTTTGCTCAGCCCTTCTTATAGCGTTGCTAGTTGCAGGTGAAGTTGAAGTTAATTCCATGTTGGAACATGGATATGTTGGGATATCACAATATCTCTTATTATATTAATTCATCTATATATATTTGATAAAGGGTGGAAGACTCGGCCTTTTGCCTGGTGTTTTGTTCCACTCTTGCCGCCCTAGTTTCTGTCTTACCGGTATTATGTTCCTTGAGTTTGCGTTCCTTACGCAGTTGGGTGATTTATGGGACCCCCTTGACAGTTCGCCTTGAATAAAACTCCTCCAGCAAGGCCCAACCTTGGTTTTACCATTTGCCACCTAAGCCTTTCGCCCGGGTTTTCGCGAGCCCGAGGGTCATCTTATTTTAAC
>NC_057802.1:131449821-131474232 GCF_018294505.1 Triticum aestivum
TGGAAACTCGAGGTCTGGTTTTACTCGTAGGATGTCTCATCCGGTGTTGCCCTGAGAACGAGATATGTGCAGCTCCTATCGGGATTTGTCGGCACATCGGGCGGCTTTGCTGGTCTTGTTTTACCATTGTCGAAATGTCTTGTAAACCGGGATTCCGAGACTGATCGGGTCTTTTCGGGAGAAGGTTTATCCTTCGTTGACCGTGAGGGCTTATGATGGGCTAAGTTGGGACACCCCTGCAGGGTATTATCTTTCGAAAGCCGTGCCCGCGGTTATGTGGCAGATGGGAATTTGTTAATGTCCCGTTGTAGAGAACTTGTCACTTGACCCAATTAAAATACATCAACCGTGTGTGTAGCCGTGATGGTCTCTTCTCGGCGGAGTCCGGGAAGTGAACACGGTTTGAGTGATGAATGACGTAAGTAGGAGTTCAGGATCACTTCTTGGTCATTGCTAGATGACGACCGTTCCGTTGCTTCTCTTCTCGCTCTCTTTTGCGTATGTTAGCCACCATATATGCTTATTGCCTGCTGCAGCTCCACCTCATTACACCATCCTTTCCTATAAGCTTAAATAGTCTTGATCTCGCGGGTGTAAGATTGCTGAGTCCTCGTGACTCACAGATTCTACCAAAACAGTTGCAGGTGCCGACGATGCCAGTGCAGATGATGGGTCGATCTCAAGTGGGAGTTCGATGAGGAACGTGGTCGTTACTATGTGTCTTTTCCTGATGATCAGTAGTGGAGCCCAGTTGGGACGATCGGGGATCTAGCATTTGGGGTTATCTTATTTTCATTTGGATCTTGACCGTAGCCGGTCTATGTGTGTATTTTGGATGATGTATGGATTATATTTATGTATTGTGTGAAGTGGCGATTGTAAGCCAACTCTTTATCCCATTTTTGTTCATTACATGGGATTGTGTGAAGATAACCCTTCTTGCGACAAAACCACTATGCGGTTAAGCCTCTAAGTCGTGCCTCGACACGTGGGAGATATAGTCGCATCGTGGGCGTTACACTCGGATGCCGTCTCGACGGAGCCAGTCGACAGATCGAACAGGCCGTAGAGAGTTTCGTCGAGCTCGATTGCCGCGACTTGTGGGGTGGCCGACTAGCGAGCCACCGCGTGCCTCACCCACCGCTGGAGCCGCGACCGACCGGAACGCTTGCGCCGGCGAGCAGCAGGGAGTGAGGACGCCATAGGAGCCGACCAATATTGAGTCGATGGCTGCCGCAGAAGGACGCCGCGGACGCACGCGCGAAAGTGTTTTGCCCCGCGGACGGGGAGCACCTCGACGTCGAGTGGAGCCTCTTGGAGCCAAGCGGAGTCGTCGGCGACGAACAAGAGCGCGCCGAGACGGATCTCGCGGCCCTCGGCCAATCCTCCACCAGAAACCATGATGATGGGGATCGGAAAAATTGCAACTTCTCCAACAAATCGCTAAGACACCTGCCCCACGGTGGGCGCCAACTGTCGTGGTACTAAGACTGACAGTAGAATAGGGGGGGTAGTATGGAGAGGCAAGATCCTAGCTATGGCGAAGTTGTACACGCGAGTTTTACGAGTTCAGGCCCTTCTCAGAAGAAGTAACAGCCCTACGTCTCGGAGCCCGGAGGCGGTCGACTGGATTATACGTATGTGTGTTTACAGGGGTGCGAACCCTTGTGCATGTGGAGGGGGTGGCTTATATAGAGTGCGCCAGGACCCCAGCCAGCCCACGTTACAAGGGATTTAAAGCACATCAAGAGAGGGGCGTTACTGGTAACGCTAGTAATAAAGAGACATAATCACCATTAAAGCTATGGTGTAATGTCTGACCGTTGCAGTGCAGAGTGGCTTTAAATCTTCTGGCGGTCGAGTGACGGTCTCCATGGTCGAGTGACTTCAAGTCTTCCGAGTGGAATGCTTCGTGGTCGAGTGGATGGTGACTCCTCTTCGAATGCTTCTGGTTTTAGGGTGATGTCCTTGGGAAGGGTATCTAGGTCAGGCCTATCACCCTACCCTAGGTACATAGCTTCATCACCGGGGGGTTACCGGAACCCCCTTGGGGGTTAATGGGCCTTCATGGGCTTTAGTGGAAGAGAGGAGGAGGCGGCCAAGTGGAGGGACACCCCACCAAGCCCAATCCGAATTGGGAGGGGGGCCGGCCCCCCTTTCCTTCTCTCCCTCTTCCCTTTCCTTCCCCTCCTAGTTGGACTAGGAAAGGGGGGAACCTACTCCTAGTAGGAGTAGGATTCCCCCCTTGGGGCGCACCCCATGAGGCCGGCCGGACCCCTCCTCCACTCCTTTATATACGGGGGAGGGGGGCACCCCATAGACACACAAGTTGATTTATTAGCCGTGTGCCGTGCCCCCCTCCATAGATTTCCACCTCGGTCATATTGTCGTAGTGCTTAGGCGAAGCCCTGCGTCGGTAACTTCATCATCACCGTCACCACGCCGTCGTGCCGACGAAACTCTCCCTCGGCCTCAGCTGGATCTAGATTTCGAGGGACGTCACCGAGCTGAACGTGTGCAGATCGCGGAGGTGCCGTGCGTTCGGAACTTGATCGGTTGGATCGCGAAGACGTTCGACTACATCAACCGTGTTACTTAACGCTTCCGCTTTCGGTCTACGAGGGTACGTGGACACACTCTCCCCGCTCGTTGCTATGCTTCTCCTAGATAGATCTTGCGTGATCGTAGGAATTTTTTTGAAATACTACGTTCCCCAACACGAAGACGGGCGGCGCCGGGGCAAGGCGGGCAAGGCATGCCGTGGCCGGAGACGGACGGCGCCGGGGTGAGCCGGGGTGCCAGGGCGAGGCACGCCGTGGCCGGAGACGGGTGGCGCCGGAGCAAGGCAAGGGCGAGGCGGGCGGCGCCGGGGTGAGCCGGGGTGCCAGGGAGAGGCACGCCATGGCCGGAGACGGGCGGTGCCGGGGCAAGGCGGGGGCGAGGCACGTCATGGCCAGAGATGGGCTTTGTCGGGCAAGGTCGGGGCGAGAGGGAGGAAGAAGGAAAAAGAAGAAGAAAAAAGAGCTATAGTGGGATACAGTTTTATTTACGGGGTCTGCTCTCTTTTTTGCGGGGAAAATCAGAGAGCTTTATTGAGTAAACGCATTCTTGGAACAGTCGGCCAAAAAGGCTGGACACCAAGAAGCTAGGAGTCTCGTCAAGCCAGTTGTCGATCACATTGAGTGTGCAAGCACGCTTTGCACACAACTAAGCCGGGAGATTTGCTGACCTGCTTACATGTTGTAAAACAAAAGAGAAAAAATGAACATTAAGCTCTCCTATGTCTAATAGTAAAGGAGCCACAATTGATCGAGAATTGTGACGAGTAGTCCAGAGTGTCACCGACTCCAAGCGACCAAGCAATCGACTTCCATTATCACATGCGAGAATCCACAAAGAAAAACGAAACGAACTCCATCTCGTGAAGAAAGTCCCTCCATGATCAAGGGGTCCGAGATCCCCAAGTATGGCTTGCACCAGGCACCTAGTAGGGCCGCAGAAGAACGGCAACACCTCCCGCGCCCCCTGCCTTCTGCCAGATTGAGAGCTCCATCGGTGGTGATCTTTACAAAACCATCATCAGGAGGCCGCCACCCAAAGCCCGGCAAGTAAAGGAGTGCAATGGCCTCCTTCGTAGCTCTAATAGTCGTTGTAGGATCTCTTCCTTCTTCACCGTGCTTGATACGATTCCTGGAATGCCAAATAGACCACATAATAGTAGTGATCTTAGCACGATCACCATCACTAAACTGCGGGTCACATAAGATGTCGCGAGCCCACGAATCCGGATGTAGACAAGGAAGCCGAAGTCCAAACCATGCACATTCCTCCTCTCAGAAGCGCTTGGCATGTGAGCAATGAATTAGTGCATGTTTCAGATCCTCGTCCATGGCTAGACATACTTTGCATCTCTGAATCTCTGCAATATGTCTAAAATTGAGAGTGGCTTCGTCTGGAAGAATCCCGCGAAGAACTCTCCACCAAAAAACTCTCACTTTTGGAATAACATTCAATTTCCACAAGGCTTTCCGCATCTGTTGATCATCATTTGAGGTACCAGCGTCTAGAGCCAAACGCTCGTTCTGAGTCACAAGAGCACGGTACGCCGTCTTCACAGTGTAGTTGCCTGATCTTTTGAATTCCCAAGCAAGATAATCATCGCCTCCACCCTCCCGGATAGGAATATTAAGAATGGCCTCAGCATCCTGAGCAATGAAAGTATCCCTGACCACCTCATGTTTCCAAGACCAGTTTGATGTATCAATAAGATCTGCCACCCTCTGAATGGTAGTGTTCGGTGGTCTGGAGATAGGTGACATGGATATAGTACCTAGAATCCATTTATCAGTCCAGACGTCGAGAGTGTTGCCATCTCCAACACGGGAGATCAAGCCACATCATAAGGCTTCTCTTCCTACCATTATAGCCTTCCAAGTGGCCGAGGCCGACTTAGGCGTAGTAGCATGCATAAAATATGTGTCAGGAAAATAACGCCCCTTCAATACTCTTGCACAAAGGGGTTTAGGGTTCATAAAAAACGCCATCCATGTTTCCCCAACATAACGAGATTAAAAAAGATGCAGGTCTCTAAAACCCATCCCGCCTTTACACTTGGGTGTTGCTAGCTCTTTCCAAGACACCCAATGCATTGATCTTTTGTCAAGAGAACTACTCCAAAAATATTTGGCCATAGGAGACGTTAAACTCTTGCAAACTTTCTTGGTTAGCAAAAAGGTGCTCATCGGGTAGGTGGGGATTGCTTGAACCACTGATTTCAACAAAGTCTCGCGGCCTGCACAAGCTAATAATTTCTCCGACCATCCCTGAATTCTAGACCGGGCCCTCTCACTGATGTGGTCAAAGGTTCCACTTGTGATCCGACCAACAACAGTAGGGAGACCCAAATATTTCTCATTGAACGCCTCAACCTGAATGTTCAAGGTTGCCTTCAAAAGTTGCCTCCAAGATGTCGGTGTATTGGAGCTGGAATATATAGAACTTTTATCTCTATTGATACACTGACCCGAGTCATCTCCATATATCCTCAAGATTTCATTTAACCTGAGCGCACTTGGGTTACTTGCGTTGATGAAGATTAAACTATCATCTACAAAAAGCAAATGGGTTACCCACGGTGACCTATAGCTCACTCGTAGTCCCCTATCAATAGTTCCACCATTGTAATATTTCAACAATGAGGAAAAACCGTCGGCACACATAAAAAATAAGTACGGTGACACTGAATCGCCTTGCTGAAACCCTCTGGTAGGTGTGAAATATGGAAGTAGCTCCCCATTGATTCTCATCGAAAACCGGACAGAAGAAACACATTTCATTATCAATGTGATGAAGCACATACTGAAACCCAACCGACTCAATATTGTTTCGAGGTAATGCCACTCGACACGGTCGTAAGCCTTCATTATGTCAAGCTTAACCGCACAAGAATTTTTTCCCCTTCTTCCTCCTCTTCATCGTGTGTACACTTTCGTATGCATCAAGTACGTTATCTGTGATGAGTCTTCCGGGAACGAAAGCACTTTGTTCCTCACTAATAATCACGGGGTCTGCTCACCGTAAAAATAGTTTACAGTGCCCCTTATACACGTTTTTAAGGGTCAACTTTTAAAGGATCCGCTAGAAATGCTCTTACAACCTTATGGAAACAAATTATTTCAGACGAACCCAAAAGAGCACCCATACCACCGCCGTTGAAGGTCGCGGCATGTGTAGCGTGGCTGCCCCCTTTCGAGCTGCACCGTCTTCAGAAGACGGCTTGTACGCGTCGGCTAGCTGTGCTGACGGTCGTTGCTCAAACAAAAAAAGAAAAACTGTGCTGACGGTTGGTTGACTCGAGGTCCGCGCCGGCAACCTGGCTGCCACCGGCGATGCGACGCCGCCTCGCTCACACTCACCTCGTGTTTCTGCATTCGTGCTACACGCATGTCACGTGTTTTTTTTTTCCTCCGTGAAATACCTGAAAGGAAGGTGATACAACTAATTTTCTTACTTAAGAAGAAGACTGCAGTGGAATCATCAACCAGCAATTCACAGAAGCGGTAAGCACGGTACGCTTTATTGTGGATACATATCCAATCCGATCGACCTGATCTGATCGCAAGCATTTATACGAATCGATTCGTGCACTGCTTTATGAAAGCTGCCATTTTTTTCTCGCAGGAAAGCTGCCATTTATCAGGACACTACTTGACATTGCAGCTCTCCTAGTAGGAGGAAAAGAGTAATGCTATACATACATAAGTTTATATGGATTTTACAAACAGGTGGGTTGTGATTGGAGGTTAAGGGAGAGGAGGGGCCCATCCTCATGAAAATCAGGGAAGGAATGGTTAGTTAGAAAGAAAAAATCCTAAGCATGTAAGTGCGTGTAAATCTTTGTATGTTTAGCATTGTTGGGAGGAAAAAGAGGGAGCAAACCACGGAGCTGCACGGCCCAACGGGTCATGCTAGTAACATGCAGCTGTAGAGACTTCTCCCTCAAGCCACGAGGCACACCTGTCGCCCGGAAGGAGGAAACCCGCTCCAACCGGTCGCTGACAGGGTAGGCCCACAACTCAGGCTTCGCCATCAGCGTAACCGTCGCGTGTAATCCCGCCGCGTAATCGCGATTAGTATCTTGAGCGGCAAGGGAACCGAAAACCTGTCTCCTTAGTAGCTGGCTGACATGCGGGGGCCAGCTGAGCCCTGACCCCGCCTGTCAGCGACGGCCGGGCTCGACATGACCGGGGGAATGCGATTCTCGTTCGCGGGCGAAGCGGAAAGCGCGGGCAGGCCGCGCCGCGTGACGTGAAGGCCGTCGCACGTTTACCGGCCACGGCCGCGCTGTCGCTCCTTTCCTTCGCGCTTTTATTCCACTCCCACCCCGGCCCTCTCCTTCCTCCCGCCGTCGTCGCGTCGCGCCGGCTCCACCTCCACGCACCCACCACCATTAGAGACTCCACTCGCCGCCAACTAGTGCTGCTACGTACGTACGACGTACTGCCACCGGTCGCAATCCCCGCTCGGAATTCCCCACCACCACCACCGCCACCGCGAGCGCGAGCGGAAAGCGGCACCTTTCCTCCCTTTTCGCTTATCTTTCGCCCCGCTCCTTCCGTTTCTCGCTCAAGCCGCTGCCGCACTAGGACTGGTGCTGCAGTAGTACGTACCACTGTAACAAGGAAGCAAAGCGGGTGAGCCAGCGGCCAAGGCGGCCGGCTTCTGATGTCGTCGTCGCCGCCCGCCGCGCCGGGCCCGGCCTCGCCGCCTGGGAATCGAACGGCACCGCCACCGGCCTCGGCGCCACCCGCTACCAACTCGACGCCCCCTTCGCCGCCGGCGCCACCGGCCTCCGCGCCGCCGCCCTCCTCTCCCGTGCCACCGCCGTCGACGCCCGCCGCGCCGCCCCCGTCCTCCGGCACCACCCCCGCGACACCCTCCCTCCCGCCTCCCACGGCCCCCGGGGCGCCCGCCGCGCCGTCTCCCCCGTCGACCACGCCGTCTCCGCCGACCGATCGTCCGACGCCGTCCGCCCAGGCCTCGCCGCCGCCGCCGAGCTCGGCGCTCAACACGGCCACGGTGGCTGGGATCGCGGTGGGCGGCCTGATCGCGCTGCTGCTCGCCAGCCTGCTCTGCTTCTGCATGCTCAAGAAGAAGAGGCGGCACCACCCGCACCACCCTCCGCCTCCCCCGCCGCCCCACCACCTGCACTACTATGGGCATCCGCCACCGCCACCGCCCCCGCCGCCGTTCAAAGGTGAGATGGCAACTGTGCATCCTCCATGACTCTTTGTCTCGGAGCAGATACAGTACAGTACACTACAGATCTCATGTGCGTTATTTGTCTCACTAGCAAGTCACATCGCTGTCGCTTGCAATTATCCCGCTGTTCTTGGCAAATGTGCGTTGGCTTGTGACGTACAAGTATGACTTACGCTCGAGTTTTTGGTGACTTCAAGAAGGGTCCTCTTTTAATCATGCTATTATGGCGTCATGGACATAAAAATATCAAAATTTCCGTCAGAAATATATTAGTATGGCTTAACCTATGCTTATTAAATATAGCTAATTTTAGCAATCGGGTAGTAGTGATCACAGGAATCTTCATCTGTGTTTGATATAATCCAAATGGAAATTTTGGAAAATAAAATAAAATAAACACCAGGTCTGCATTTTTTCCCATTGTTCTGCATGGAATCTGATTTATACAAGGCAAATCTGTGGGGGGAAGTATGCCCTCCTTTTCGAAGTGAGTTGGTAACCTATTGTCAGCAATGAAAATGAGTTTACTTCATTCTTAAACTTCGTGCTATCATTTTTTGTTTATTAGATTTTGCAACAGGGGAATCCATTTGTAATTGTTATTGTTCAACACGAGTCACTCTCATCTTTAAGTACGATTCTTGTTCTTCTGCAGGGGATCAATATGGGTGGCAGCATAATGCCCCTCCACCACCCCCCGATCATGTTGTGAAGATGAATTCACATCCTTCCACTAAGCTGCCGCCTCCTCCGGTCAATGTAAACAGCAGTGGTTCGGGTTCACATTTCTCAGGCGGCGGTGAGAACCGACCCCTGCAATCACCGTTTGGCAACGCCCTCAGCTTCTCGAAATGCACTTTTACTTATGAAGAGTTAGCGGTGGCGACCAATGAATTCTCCGATGCTAATCTTCTCGGGCAAGGTGGCTTTGGATTTGTTCACAAAGGAGTGCTGCCAGATGGCACAGAAGTTGCTGTGAAGCAATTAAGAGATGGAAGTGGGCAGGGAGAGCGTGAGTTCCAGGCAGAGGTTGAGATTATCAGCCGAGTACATCATAAACATCTCGTGACATTGGTTGGTTATTGCATTTCTGAAGACAAGAGGTTGCTTGTCTATGAGTTTGTTCCCAATAACACGTTAGAATTCCATATACATGGTATGGCTTCTTGCTATGTTTCAATCATGATTGTTTCTTCTCTTTCAGAATGCTCTTTAATATTGTCCGTAAAAGTGAACTACGACATCTTCTGTATTTTTTTGTTCCATATTTTCTACTCATAAATATCCTAGATATTGCCAGTTTGTACTTATGAGTTGCCGTATGAGTTGGAGTTGCCGTATGAGTTGACGGTTGGTAAATATCCGGGTGATTTACAAAGTTAAACCTGTGATACTACATGATTTAAATTAATATTATTTTGGCTATGAAAAAGAGACCTTGTTCGAGTAAATTGACAATTTGAGCAGTTGCATTGTTCATAAAATGAAATACCATGACTGCAAGAGAGTTTCATTAATGGAAATAATAAGCACAACCAAACCCATTCCAGAAGATATCAGCTTTATCGCCACCTTTTCTTTAGTCTTTAATAACTTCCCCCGATTTTGTCAAACTGGGAAGATACAACTTCGTTTTTGCTACCACCCGAAAGGTACAATGCTTTCCAGGTTTATTGGTTACCTTTGTCTTGAAGATTCAGAAAACATTGCTCTGAAGCTCCTGTCATGCAAAAAATCTTCTATCTTCATTTGGTTTGCATTCTCTTGGGCATTTGGTAATGTCTTCAGGTTATTTTCACCTCTTTTTCAGGAAGGCGTGGACCAACTATGGACTGGCCTTCAAGACTACGTATTGCTTTGGGTTCTGCGAAGGGATTGGCGTATCTTCACGAAGACTGTGAGCTCACACACACATACCTACTTGTTATGCTTTTCTTTTTCTTTTTCACGTTCAAAAAGGTATGTAGCTGTTCTGTCATGATTTTATTTCTGTACTTCGTAGGCCATCCAAAGATCATTCATCGTGACATAAAGGCATCAAATATTCTTCTGGATTACAGATGTGAAGCTAAGGTATGATACACATTTTCCTTTTTGTTTCATTTCTACTTGAATTCTGAGACCGTCTTTCTTCCCCTGGTCCCAACTAAGTTTAGCTGCTAGTGTAGTGTAAAATCTTGAATGTCAGTGGTTGGTATGAGTAAATTCAGAAACTAAGGTTTACAGTTTTGATAAACTGATGTCTAACCAATCATCATGAAACATAGTTTTTTTTGCGGGATCATAAACATAGTTAATATCAGCGTACTAATACAAAACTGTTGGACGTGTAATTCAGTAAGCAAACCTCTTTTTTACAGGTGGCAGATTTTGGACTTGCAAAGTTAACCTCTGATAATAACACTCATGTTTCCACCAGAGTAATGGGCACATTTGGGTAAGTTCGATCTTCCAGTGAAACTATCATTTTGCTTTCCGGGACAGTGAAACAGTATCTCAAATGCTTGAAAATGAGATCAATCATGATGATATATATAGTAAGAAATTGACATGTTGCTAATGTGCAAGATCTGCTGTATGAAAATTACTGCCCTGATAGTCTTGGTTTTCCCCTTAGGTACCTTGCACCAGAGTATGCTTCTTCTGGCAAGCTAACTGAGAAATCAGATGTCTTTTCTTTTGGAGTAATGCTTCTCGAGTTAATAACTGGGCGCCGTCCTGTAAGTTCAAAACAAGCGCATATGGATGACAGCTTGGTTGACTGGGTAAGTTAAATTTGTTGTCCACCGTGCTGTAACTAGCAGGGTCAAATTCATTCTTGTTGTTTCTAGTCCTATATGGGTCTTTTTGGAAGAGTATTTTTTGGTAAAGTTTTGTGATTACTTCAACTTTGACTTAAATACAAAACTTTACCAAGAAACACCATCCTTCCAAACACCCCCTAAGGGTTTATGACTTGAGGGCTGTCTTGGACTATTTAAGTAACAACGATGGATCTATTTCTTCATAAGTTACTTGCTATTCCTCACTAAATTGGACTCGATTTTCTCTGTATGTGGTGCCTTGGCCTTTGCACTTCATATTTCACTCGTTGTATTTATTCTTGTCGGAGTGTTTTACCATCTTCCAACTTTTCGATGCGGAGTACTCTGTGCCTCTTCAACGAGCATCTGTCTGTCCCTTTCTTTGTTAATCTTGGATACATCTATTTGAGTTGGATCCTCTACCTTTCTCCTTGCAGGCAAGGCCTTTGATGACACAAGCACTCGAGGATGGTAATCACGATGCTTTAGTGGATCCCCACTTAGGAATCGATTTCAATGATAACGAGATGGCAAGGATGATCGCCTGCGCAGCCGCATGCGTACGCCATTCTGCGCGGCGACGTCCACGCATGAGCCAGGTACATTTTCACCCCTTGTATCCTCATCTCGTCGACACAAATTCATCACTATTTACTTCGACCTCATCGCTGTTGTATCCTAGATAGAGTTGAGCTAACCTCGATCCTCTGTGAGGAACAGGTTGTTCGGGCCCTGGAAGGCGACGTGTCGCTGGATGATCTGCACGAAGGCGTCCGGCCTGGCCACAGCCGGTTCATGGGATCACACGCCAGCTCCGAGTATGACACGAGCCAGTACAACGAGGACCTGAAGAAGTTCAGGAAGATGGCGCTCGGGACCAGCAGCTTCCAGAGCAGCCAGCTAACGCCGTCCAGCGGCGAGCACGAGCACCAGGAGCCGTCCGTCCCGAGCAGCGACGGCCATCAGCAGACGCAGGAGGTGGAGTTGGGGACTAGGAAGAGAGACGACGGTGACGTCGAGAGCCAGGCTTCCATGAGATGACCACTTTCCCTTCCGTCGGAGAGATTTGACTTCAGAACATTTGTAAATCCACAGCATAGCTGAATTCACATAAGCTGCCAGCTGACTTGACTTGGTTGCAACGAACAAAAATGATATTTTGTTCTTGAGATATATAGTTCTTTTGGTAGCCGCATTTACGTTCTTCTTTCTGTTCACCAATTCCCTCTGCATTTCTACCTCCGTTTCCACTGCATTTTTCCGTAGATGCATGATCATACATCGGCTGCCGGCCGTCTGAACTTGGTTTCATGCTTGGAAGAAAGGTAACTGGCCAACGAGATACAGACATGGGTACGTTGGACCAGGGTGTATGCTTCCCTTCTCATTTGTTTTTGGTGCAGCCGAAGCATCCCAACGTCTGCTGCAATCATGCAGCTGCGGTTGCGTTCCAGTGAGCTAGCGTATATGATATACTTTTTCCAAGATAAAACTAAGTAGCATTCAGAATCTGTTTACAAAAGGTGCTGGTCGGTTTGTGCAAGACCGTTGAGTTTCAACGTTGTTTCCGTTACATGCCAATTTTCATATATTGAGCTAACAAACATTAGGTGTGTCAATCTTTTTTTTGCGGGGTAGGTGTGTCAATTTTAGCCTCAAACCAGACGACCCCTGCATTCATTCTAGTCTAACTTTCTCCGTAAAATCTGTAGGTGCAGTAGTCGGCAGTAGTAGTACATTAATCCCTTCTTTCCAGCACTCGAGACACCGTGTGCACATGCACATATGTGTCACTCAGACGCGGATGAACCGCGTACAATAATAATTTTAATTATCATACTTGTAGGTAGCACAGAGCCATCAGCTGGACAAAATCTGCCTGTCCCAATCAATCTTATTTTTTATCATCATCGACGATAAATATGAAACAATACTGAGGTTAAGGCCCTTATGGAAGGGAGGGAGTTTGTTTCATATAGAAATTTAGAAGAGAGCAAAATAGGGTAGCAAATTGATTGGCTGTTTACAGTCGTACTGAGTCTTGCACGGCTGTTTGGATGAACAGAGGTCCTTCATGTATTGAGGAATTGTTACCTCTAGATTGTAACCCTATTATTTTGAATAAAATTTCCCTTTACCTCGCAAAAAAAAAACAATACTGCTGTCTGTCTGTCGCTACTCTAAAAATTGACGGAATAATAATTCGCCCGCCCGGCAACGCGTCCGCCCAAACGAAACAGGTGGAGGCGGAGCGGCGAAACCTTCCAACCCAACAAAAACGCCTTTGGTTCTTTCTCCTTTTCCGTGACAACGGCGCGCACACACCAATCCCAAACCAAAGCAAGGCCGAACCAGACCAACACACAGCGCAAAAATCTTCCGATCTCCTCAGCCCCCTCTCCCCGCCTCGCGCGTAGCCCCGCCCCCTCTCCTCAGATCCGCGGCCATGGCGTCGCGCAGGCGAATGCTCCTCAAGGTCATCATCCTCGGCGACAGCGGGTGCGCGGAACTCAGTCACGCCTTTTCCCCAGTTTTTTTCTTCCTTTTTGCGTGATTTTCCACTGTCCTCTGATCAACCTGTGCGCTTCTGTTCTCGGATCGCCATCAGGGTCGGGAAGACGTCGCTGATGAACCAGTAAGGCCGAACGGCAATCGCGCCCTGTCTGATTCGTCTAATTCTGGTTATTTCTGTGCGGGGGTTTGAACGATTTGGGCGGTTCCTGTGCAGGTACGTCAACAACAAGTTCAGCAACCAGTACAAGGCCACCATCGGCGCCGATTTCCTCACCAAGGAGGTCAAGATCGACGACCGCCTCTTCACTCTACAGGTTCTTCATTCATTCTATTCATTGATTTTTTTCCCTAGCTCAACTGCCATTGGATTGACATGCTTGGTGCTAGCTTTTATTTACTGTTGGGTAGTTAGTTCTGGGTGTCTTAGATCTTTAGCACTAACGGATTTTATGCTGTTTGAGATGTGAACTTGCGTCAAATCAATTTGCGAAGTTCTTATTGTCTGGTTAGTGTTCTGAATTCTTGAACACTACCTCCGTTCCTAAAATATAAGATGTTTTTGATAATTTAATGCACATTAAAATGGGTACATGGGAATAAAAAAATGCTAAAGCATCTTATATTCAGGAACAGAGGGAGTAGGTTTGATGATGATCAAGTTTAGTGGTACTAAACTAGGACTCTTGTACTCTGCAGTTTGTTTATGACAGGTTGATTCCTGAGTTACTCAGGTCAACATAAGTGACATTTTTGGTTTATTATAGAGTTATGTACTTCTGTAAACATCCTGCTGGTAGGTGTTTATTGGATAGGTTAATGCGATTACAGATGGTTGGATTTGTTTGGGGGTAGATATGTCATAAGAAATTACATCAGTTCAGCTCTAGTTCAGTTGTCCACTTGGTTTGCACTACCTCTATATCACAATTTCTCAAGGATTAGAGGACTGAGACCTAGTTCAGAGGGAAAAATACTAATTAGATATGATGCAGGGGAATTGCATGTCAGTGCATTAAGAGTTTAAGACAGAGAGAAAGCTGTCTTAACACTTCCAGTGGCCCAACACTATATGCATGAACAAAGAAAAATAAAATATGTCCAAGTCCAGAGGAAACACGACTTTTGCTAAGTTATGGCTTCACTAATGTCATAATGTGAGTTACTATTAATAAGCTATGCAATATTACTTATATTGTAGCCATAGGTCCTATCCTTTTTTTTTATCTTACTATGGGGTCTCTTTCTGTTACTCTGTTACATATAGTATAATTGATGCACCCCAATCCTCCAGTCTCTGATTGTCATAAATTGATGAACACATAGGTAGTATTACTCAAACTTATGGACCATGTACCGGTATGCTTGCTTTGGTTAAGACTAAGAAATTTCCAGATTTTTATGACTGGGAATGAACTACTTTTTGAGCTGTTATCTGCTGGCACTCAACTTCCTTAAATCTGGACTAGAGTATTGAACGCTCAGAGACCCTGCCATCCTTTCTATTTAACAGGACAGCAATGAAACAGGCTGTTCAGTTGCGTTCTCTATGGCCTATCTCTCATTCATCATATTTAAATCAAGGATATGACCATATGGGATAGCTAAACAATTCATTTATACCTATACCTGAGGTTCAGACATTTGTCTTTTTATCCCGCCAGATAGTTTATTTGAATAAGCATAAACAAATGGATATTTTTCGGAGACTGCTGTCTTTTTAGTTATATAATATCAAACTATGTACTTGGTATGCCTGTTAAAAAAAACTTGGTATGCTGGTTGATTTGATTTTAACTATTTTACTTGATTTACAAATTATCTTATGGCTGTGAGTACTAGTTAATAACATTAGATACTTTTCTAAGATGAAATGAACTGAAGTATAGATAATAATCTTGACTGCAAGTGAAAATAATTGTACTATCTTTAAAAAAGCTGGAAACAAATTTGAACAACATTCTGTTACGGTTCGTTAATATCCGTCCAATGATTTTATTACTTAAATTGTGTATATTGCACAATTCAGTGAAGTAACTCTGTGTGCAATCACCGGACGCTTAATATGGTTGAGGTTATTTTGCTAGTGCAAATGGCCTAGCAGCTTATAGTTTTTTTTTGTTAGTTCTGCTTTTGCATGTATATTGTTTTTGGTTGCTGTGAAGCCTTCATTTTGTAGTGCTTGCTGCTTTGTGTCTTTCTTCTATTGCAAAGAAGCATGGATTGTGTGTGTGTAGTTAATCATTACATATAGCCTGATTAATTTTATATAAGAACACTGAATGTACATCTGTCTACTTTGTTCCTTGTGAAACAATAGTTCCACTCGCATTTAATCTTACCACATTTTCGTTTTTCCTGGAACTTAGATATGGGACACGGCAGGACAGGAACGTTTTCAGAGTCTTGGTGTGGCATTTTATCGGGGAGCTGACTGTTGTGTTCTTGTATATGATGTCAATATTACCAAGTCATTTGAAAAACTCAACAACTGGCGTGAGGAATTTCTAATTCAAGTAAGTAGCTTGCTTAGTTGCCAGTCAATCAAATATACTGCAATATGTATGGTATATTGAAAGTTTGGCCTGTCATTCTGGTTGCAGGCTAGCCCATCAGATCCAGAGAATTTCCCTTTTGTTTTACTTGGAAACAAGATTGATGTTGATGGTGGTAACAGCAGGACTGTGAGTATTCTTCACGACAAAGTGCCTATTTTTCTTGCTTTGACTTGATATATATTGATATTTTTGAGATTATTCGTCTTTTAGGTTTCCGAGAAAAAGGCTAAAGCTTGGTGTGCTTCCAAGGGAAACATCCCTTATTTTGAGACGTCTGCTAAAGAAGGCTTCAATGTGGAAGCAGCTTTCGAGTGTATAGCAAGGAATGCTATCAAGAATGAACCTGAAGAAGATATGTAAGTTTACTTCTTGCAGTAGATGCATTGTTTATACAAAAGGATAATTCTCTCTATTATTTTCCTCGGAGGGGAGGGCATTTCGAAATAGCAACACAGAGATACTAACAGTATGTTAGCAGTTATATTGACGTTTTGCTAAATTCTTTTAGATATCTCCCTGATACAATCGACATGGGCGGTGCTGGAAGGCAACAACGCTCGTCAGGCTGTGAATGCTAGAAGATACGGATCCTCCTCAGTTTCGATTGGCTTGGTGATGCTCGCTCTTCCCGAGTTTGATATATATATTTAGTTTGAAAGCTGCTATCTTGTATCAGTTGCTACATATGGTTGTCTAGTATTCACTCCCTTCCAGCGAGATGGGAGAAATTTCATTCATAACTTCTGATTCTTTGTATGAGGGTTAGATGGTATAGAGTTGGCATTCTTTTTAGTTTTTGCGAGGTTTTGGTTGTCGTGGTGCGTACATATCTCAGAAAGATCAAATATATATTTATGAAGGTTGTAAATGGACAGAAGAACGGCCCAATATTCGTGCTTTCCTCTTCTAACCATTTTGATGGTAGATCCAGATCTATATCTATATGGTTCATCTTTTACCCATCTTTTTCATTCCATTCCCGTCTTCCATGGTATATATGATCAGCCACTACGGTTTTCATATCTGTGTATTCATGCTGTTGTTTGCTGCAACGATTTCGATGGTTTCCAAGATTGGACTTTGCAGATCCCACTCTTGTGTGCTGTGTAGGTCCCTGATTGTGTTCATTTATCAAATTTCTGGATGGATCATGCTCACTTTCAACGAGTGCTACAGTTTGTCTTGATTTCTGTTGTTGACATCTCCATCGAGAGCATACTCTTTCTTTTCGCGGATCCAGCGAGAACATACTCGACTACTCTGCCATTTGAACTACTCAATTCGCCTTTCCCGTCAGCGATATGCATGTGCCCAAATGCAATACGACCAACTCATATTCATTTCCTACTACAGAGCAGCAACATCTGGTCTATGTTCCGTGCGGTGCTCGTGAACTTCTGAAAGTCGTGGTCATGCTGAGAACTCCCAAAAATAAACTGCCAAATCAACAATTTGTCCGCATCGATCAGAATTAGAAGCCACTCGCCAAAAGTTGCGGTAGCTTCTAGCTGCGCTACACCGTTGAAATGCATTCCAAACTGGACCGGTTTTGTTTAGTTTCAGAAGTTAGGAGGGGGAAAACAAATCGGAGGTTGCATTAGCAGGTTTCAACCAGTGTCAGATTTTGGAAAGCTTCAGTTTGTGCAATTTTAAGCCGACAAGTATGGGCAATTTCCAGTCACAAGTTTTGAAAGGTTTCTGTAAGTGGGATGGGGTTTTGAGGGACAATGACAATCATCGAAAGAAAACAACGTGAGAATGACATTCATTGACGTGGCGCACCTTGGTTTTGAGGAAATCATGCAAACCGCAATGGTCTACAAGTCCGCTACTGGGTGTAGGTTGGGGAATGTCGCCTCGGCGCTCTTCTGGACAGGTGGTTGAGCAAGGGGAGGCTTTAAGATATCGTGCCCAACCTCTTCGCTTGCGTTAAGAAGGCCATCCAAAGGCACATCCTATGTGAGGGGTTGGACAGAAGCTGGTGGGTGGATGTGACGCCTAACAGAGTAACGCTACACTCACGGATCAATTTTACGGATCCTACGGATTACTGCTAGGTGGCATCTTCTAGTTGGAGATTAAGGGGGAGGCAGGGTCCACCCCCTGAAATCAGGGGTGAGAGAGATTTTACGTTATGGGGTCCATAATCAGCCCGTACTTGTCCGTGAGTGTAGCATTTTTGCGCCTATTATGTATGAGAGGTGCTCAACGAATTCATTTTTTTAGAAAAGGAGGAGGACCCCCGGCATCTGGACGATGCATGCAGCCACTTTATTAATTATTTACACAAGACCTTACAAAGTCATCCAACAGTAAGACTAAAGTCATCATCTAGGCAACATCTGTCGCTACTCCTATCCATTTGATGAAGGGATGCTGATAGTCTGGGTGTAATACCAAACAGACCTCGCAGCCAAACCTAACATCTAAGACCGAGGTCCCAACCAGGACGCCTGCCGAGTATAGGGCACCCACCAGTCCGGCGCACTCCTCAACCAGGACGCCTGCCGGGTATGAGGCCGCCGCAGCCACCTGCCACCAATCCATCTTCAGAGTTGTACTGCTGCATCTACCTTGCCCGGTCTAGCTGCCGTCAACGCCACCACGATGCCAGAAAGCGTCACCCTCCTGCGCGAGTCCAGCATCACACATCAGACGCTTAACCTCCAGAGCGCCATGCCATCGAGATCTGTCACCATCAAAGTGCATGATGAAGCACCGCTCCACCAAAGACGTCGTCCACTGGTCCCTCGAGCCCGCGTACAGCTCCAAGAAAGACGCCCCAAGGGGGAAACGACAGAAACGCGCCGCCGTCTTCTGATATATCGATCTAGGGTTTCCCCCGGAGGTAGCAGATCGTAGTCTAGAACTTCTCCACGGTGATGCATTCAAGAAGGGAACGACACCGTAGAGCGCCGCCACCGCCAGCTTTGGCATCTAGCCAAGAGCAGGTTTTCACCTAGATCTATTCCAAGAACTCCATCCGCTTCTTGTGCACGGCCGCCGCCTTCTCTGTCGAAGACTAGACCAAGGGTCCAGCCGTCGCCGTCAGATCCATGTAGCCAGCACCGGGAGATGATGATAGTATCCTTGTACCGGATCTAGCACGAACCGAAGCAGATCGAGTCGGAGACGATGACGCCCCTGGATCTCCGGCAGACGTGCTTTGGTGAGTCGTCCGAGATCTTTTCGATGACCTATGTTGTGTTGAAGGGATATCTATATGATCCGATCAATTGCATAAGACCCGCGGTAGCAATAGAACGGGAAAGTATACAGAAAAGACAGTTCTTTTCAATTTCGATTATCTATATATTAGTTCTATGTATCTGATTTTTTCTACATCGTATGTAGAGCGCCCAAGCGTTTGGCCAGCTAGAGAAGCCATTTTGCTTAGGGGATACCATAACAAAGGGGATAGGCTCCTCAAATTTTTCGGCACATCAGAATACCGTGTTGGATATCGAGGCTGAGATCAAGTTGACTTTTGACTCCAGAAGGCATTCTTCTGCCTCTGCTTCTGTTACTCAAGAAATGAAAGAGTTAGGTAGCCGAGGAGATCCTGCAGCGAGCCACCGGCCCCACCGCATCCAGATCGCCGACCACGCCGGGCCGCAGCCACCCCCCGCGCCGTTCGGGCCGAAGAGGGAGCCGCCGACCGCGCACAGGTGCCACCGCCGCCTGCACACGCCGGAGCGCCGCCGTGAGCCCAGCGCCCGCCACCACCTCCCGAGGCCTGCCGCCGCTTGCCCCACGCCCCGCCACCGCTCGCCAAGCTCTGCCACCTCGCGCCCGACCGCGTGCGCCGCAGGACACCGCCTGCTGCCTAGATCCGTCGCCCGCGGAGGAAGGGGAGTCGGGAGAGGAAGTCCCCCCGCCACCGTCGTCTGCCACACGGGTTTCACCCGGCGGCGGCGCGAGGAGGGGAGGAGGAGAGGGCGGCGGCGGCGCCTAGGGTTGGAGAATCCCCCGAGTTGCCCAGGGCGGGGGCGACGCGAGGGAAGTCTTGGGGTGTTGTTCATTTGGCTGGTGGATCGTGCAACTTCTTCAGGGCATTGAGGACGCTCTAATTTGGGCATGGGAGAGCGACACCCACTTCTCTGCTCTCTCCACCTACCGGGTGCCCTTTGCTGGTCGGGTGGAGAACACCGACATTGTTGGCGTTCCCAAGCACTGGCCATGTGCAAGATGTTTGCACAACTTGTGATGAGAAACCGGTGCTAGACGGTAGATAGATTAGAAAGGTGGAATGCCCTTTTTGTGAGCGTTGGTGTTTCTTTTCCCTACGATCTACTCGTGCGGGTAGAGATGATTTCTGACATTTATATGCAAACTCACCGTTTTCTCCCCATTCTTGGCCTTTAGAGATTTTTTTCTGCGTGATTCATTCTCTGTATTTTGGATAGAGATTATGAAAGGGATGGAGCGTTTGAAGTGATAAGGTTAGAGTGGACTCAGTGGACAGGCACAAATGGGCGGCCACCGAAGAGTGAACCTTATTGTTGTCGCACATCCAATTAGAACACATGCACATCACGTAAGTTGAAAAGATGCAAGACGTGACACAAGAAAGAAAGAAGGATACGCACATGAACTAATAACAGTATATAAACATGAGCAGAGTGCACTGTATTTGCGTCGCATTGGGACCGTCCGTCGCATTGCGGTATAGACATGGACGCCTCGTCGCTTTTTGCATTGTTGCACTCACCCCTGCTCATCCTCGCCCTGCTTGTGCCAATCGTGTCCTTCGTCCTCTTCTTCGCCAAGAAACCTCAGCCTTCCGGAAGCAATGGCGGCCCACGTCTGCCTCCGTCGCCGTGGGGCCTTCCCATCCTCGGCCACCTCCCTCTTCTCGGTTCCCTGCCGCACCGGAAGCTCCGGTCCCTGGCCGAGGCGCACGGCCCCGTCATGCTCCTGCGCCTCGGCGGCGTGCCCACCGTCGTGGCCTCCTCGGCGGACGCGGCGCTGGAGGTCATGAAGACCCACGACCTGGCCTTCGCGAGCCGCCCCGCGGTGCGCATGGCGGAGCGCCTCCTGTACGGCCGCGACATGGCCTTCGCCCCCTACGGCCAGTACTGGCGGCAGGCGCGCCGCGTGTGCGTGCTCCATCTCCTCAGCGCCCGCCGCGTGGCCTCCTTCCGCCGCGTCCGGGAGCAGGAGGCCGGCGCCCTGGTCGACCGCGTCCGGCGCGCTGCCGCCAGCTGCTCGCGGCCCGAGGGTGACGTCGTGAACCTGACCGACGAGCTCATATCCTACACCAGCGCCGTGATCTCGCGGGCTGCGTTCGGCGACGATGGCGGGTACGGGATCGACGACGACCTGACGGAGGTGTTCGCCGAGTTCGAGGAGCTGCTGGGGACGGCCGCGGTGGGGGAGTTCGTCCCGTGGCTGGCGTGGGTGGATGCGCTCATGGGGCTGGACGCCAAGGTGGCACGGGCGGGCAAGGTGATGGACAGGCTGCTCGAGCGGGTCATCTCGGACCACCGCCAGCGGCGTCTCGGCGGAGGGCGACGGCTCGTTGGCGACGGGGAGGACGATCACCGGGACTTCGTGGACGTGCTGCTGGACGTCAGCGAGGACGATGGAGAAGACTCCGGAGGAGTCCGGTTCGACACGGTCGGCATCAAGGCCATCATCCTGGTACGTAACGCTGGCACCTGTACATTTGTAGTGTGTGCTCGCATACAAATTTCGCCATTAAGTCTAGCATTTTTGGGTAGATACAGTAGGTGCAGAGCATGTAGTCAAGGGAACAAGCTAGACGAAGATGTGCATGCCGCGGCGAGCGTACGGTAGCGATCAGCTCCACGCATGTGCGCGTACGACGGCCGTCCGGTGATGCAAACGCCGACGGTGCTCACAAGCGGTGGGCAGCGGCCGGCGTACGTATCCGGCTCCTTGTCGCTACAAGTTAGTGACAAAAACGTCGAGCGCACAATGATCGTCGTTAGCGTATGGAGGTGCTTTGACAGCGGCCACCACGTGCCCGATCGATGGCATGACCATCGTAGCCAATGTTGGTAGACACTGATGTTTTGGTTCTCGATCCAACGGGTGGCGTTTAGTGTTTCAGCGTGGGGACTGGCTAGAGACCAATCGATTCAAAATGAATTTTGAAGCCAGCTGTCATCTTAAGATAGACACTCGGCGAGCCTGCCACCCTAATACTATAGATCTAGAGGCTGCTGCTTCTCTGGTGAGACCCAAAATCGATATTCATGTGGCTGACGTCCAGCAAAATTGTTTAGCGTGTCACTCATGGCAAAACGACATAGGTTGGTTCTCCCGTTTCGTGCTTTCATGGTCTTTTTATTCTGCCTCGATGGCCCGAAACAAAGCAGCGAAAGTTACGAAAGTGCTCTTCTCAGCTCGAGCTCAAATGAGCTTGGATGAAGAGTAAAATCTGAATTTTTTGTTCTTTTAAAGAAAAATCTGAACTTTTTTTTGGAACAAACATTGAGAAAAAAATTCATGCATGCAAAATTTCGTGATGAAATCACATTTGTGGAGCTGTGGGCAAAAAAACAAACTCCATGTTCCAAAAATAGTCTTTTTTTACCACTAATTTTTTTTTGTCTACACTTCTAGGAAAGTGATTTCATCATGAATTTTTGTACGCATGTAAAACATTTTTTCAGTGTTTGTTGGAAAGGGAAAATCCGAACTGTTTGAATTTATTTTGAAATTTTCGGATTTTACTGTTTATGTCAGATTATTTGAGCTCGACCTCAGATAGTCTGAGTCCCGAGAGTTAACTATTTATCTTCATCAGATCAATGAAATGAAACTCTAGGTCTTCATTTTGGTTTCCCAAAACCCTGTAACTTCATGTTCTTTCTACACGATTGATGTCGATGAAACAGGACATGTTCGCCGCGGCCACCGACACGACCTACACGACTCTGACATGGGCCGTGGCGGAGCTCATCAACAACCCATCCGAGATGCACAAGCTCCAGGACGAGGTCCGCGCGGCCGTCAATGGCGCCGGCCACGTCACCGAGGACCACCTCGAGAAGATGAGCTACCTGAGGGCCGTGATCAGGGAGACGCTCCGGCTGCACGCGCCCCTGCCGCTCCTCCTGCCCCGGGAGACGCTCGAGGACACGGAGCTGCTGGGCTACCGCGTCCCGGCGCGGACGCGCGTGGTCGTTAACGCGTGGGCCATCGGCCGCGACCCGGCGACGTGGGAGCGCGCCGAGGAGTTCGTCCCGGCGAGGTTCGCGGACGGCCCGGCGGAGTACGTGCTGGGGCAGGACTTCAGGTTCGTGCCGTTCGGCGCCGGAAGGAGGGGGTGCCCCGGCGTCGGCTTCGCCGTGCCGTCGATCGACCTGGCGCTCGCCAGCCTGCTGTACCATTTCGACTGGGAGCTGCCACCGCCGGCGGCGGCCGGGGCGTCGAAGTTGGACATGAGCGAGCTGTATGGGCTGTCTGTCCGGCTCAAGGCCACGCTGCATCTGGTTGCTAGGCCGTGGTCTCCTTGAGCTGCACCTGCCTCTGTAGACACGACTTTGGGATTGCTTGAGCTGCCAGAAATGATTTTCTAGGCTCAAAGGCATGGTAGAAGGGATGGAGACTGCGTCTGGCGACGCCCCAGGCGACGAGCCTGGCGACGCCGCCGGCGCGGCGCCTCCGCGTAGTTTAGCTGTAGCCACCGCCTCCGTCGTTGCGGGACCGCCTGCTCCGCCCGTTGGCCGACGACCTGGCGGCCGTCGCCGCCCCACGCGCCCCCCAGGTACGCGTCCCGCGCTCGTCGTCGTTCCCCGTCCAGGCTCGGCCTTCCATGCCGGCATCCTCTCCGTCCACTCGCATGGGGTTGCCTTCGACCCCGTCGCATACCCCGCCCTCTCTGAACCCGGCGTCGTCTGGGTCACGCCGCCTTCGGCGGCAGCTTGCTTCAGTGCATCGACGGTCTCGGGCCTCGTGTCCATATTTTTTTGCCATGCACCCGAGAAGCTCGTGGCGACCGCGGTCGGGGATTGGGTTTTCTCCGTCCCTGTCGCCAGCCCGGATATTGCTCAGGCTATCGTCTCCGGCGGGCTTCCCGCCGGTGCCTCCGTGAAGCTTCTCCTCCACGCGTCTCGCACCGACGCCATGCTGGCAGTCTCCGCATTCACCGTGCCCACCCACCCACCCACCGCGGGGCGTGGAGTTACTGTGGGAGTTACCGCTCGTAGCCTTTCGGCTCGGCGTCGCCGCCCTCCCCCTAGGTCTCTTCTGCCTCCGCTGCTGCCCATTCCTACGAGCCCCCGCGTGGTTCCCCGTCTCCCAAAACCAACCCGCTGCTGTCGTCGGAGGGAACCCCCCTCTGTCCCCGCGCGGCGAGAAGGGAAGCATTGACGCCGCGCCTTCAACGCCCGTCGTTGTCTCGCCTACCCAGCGTCCTTCCTTTCTCCAGGCGCTGTTATCTCCCCCCGCCCCGCCCGTTCACCGCCACCCACCGCCTGTTGCGCCCCTCTCCCTCGACGGGTGTTTCCGGTGTCTCTCGACGCGGCATTTTGTAGTCGACTGTAGGGACCCCGTCCGCTGTCGCCGGTGCCGCCGCTCCGGCCACAGAGCTCGCTCCCGTTCCTGCCCCATGGCTCCTCCCCACCCTCGCACCGCTGCGATGCGCCCTCCCGCTCCCACCGCCTCTCCTGTGCCTCCACCACCGCCCCCGCCCCCACACTGCGCTCCCACCCCCTACCCTGGTGCTGGCCGGCGCACGGCGGGGGTCCCCCCATCCCTCCGCCCCCGCCGCATTGGTTCCCCCGGGGACGAACGTGGCGCTGGCG
>NC_057802.1:131474301-131475169 GCF_018294505.1 Triticum aestivum
CCCCCCCGCCCCCTGCGCGCGACGTCTCCATCACCACGGTCTGCGCGTCTCCGGTGCCCTCGCCGGACGACGTCGCGGCTTTAAGCCACCCCAGGGCGTCGCTGATGATCCCAGCGGCCCCAGCCCCACCCCCGCCGGAGCTCTTGCTGCCGCTCGGGCAATCTTCCTCGAGCCGCTCGTCGCTCTCATCCTCCTCTGCCGGGACGGTGGTCTCCTCCGGGGCCCCGTCCTTCGGCAACGACTCTGATCGCCCCGCCTTCGTCGAGGTTTACATGCCTCGCCGTCGAGCCGCCGTCGGGGCGACTACGGGGCTGCTCGTCGCCTCGCCGTCGTCTCCATCGAGCCGCCGTCCGTGTTCATCAACTCGACGGTGGCGGTGCAGACGGCGCTCGCGCGTGGCGTGGGGGACCTCTCATTCGACGTTGTACCCTCCTCGGTCGGCGTCACGTACCTGCGGTTCGCCTCGTGGGCGGACCGCGAGGCCGCCATGTGCCGCCAGCCGTTCTTCCATGAGGAGGCCCGCATCGACCTGCACCGGGAGGAAGAATTCGGGCGTGTCCCCCAACGCGCTCGCTTCTGCGTCCTCCTCGCTGCTTCCGCCTTCCCCGTCGAGTTTCTCAACCCTACTGGGATCCGCGCTGCCTTCTCCGGCTTCGGCAAGCTGCTGGAGGTGGACCCGCGGGTCATCTCTGGGCGCGAGCTGGCCATGGTTCGTGCCGTCGTCCTCATGGAGCGGCCGCGCGACCTCCCTTCCGACGTCTGGCCATGGGGTGGGCGCTGGGGGGCTCGTGTGGTCTCCATCGAAGCTATCAAGTTCTGGGACATGGATGCGTCGTTCGGCGAAGACGGCGAGTACATTCCCTTCTTT
>NC_057802.1:131475575-131482897 GCF_018294505.1 Triticum aestivum
CCTCTCCGGCCAGCTCTGGGCATGGCCGCTCATCCGTGGTCATTGCCGAGCTCGACGGCGAAGCTGATGATGCCGATAGCGCCAAGGCCTCCCTTGCGCTCGGGGTGCAACGCCGCAGCCCCCGCCTCGCCCTTCTCGAGCCGGCCACCTTTGTCAGCATTGAGGAGAAGGCGGTGAAGCGTCGGGCTCTGAAAGAGGCCCTCTCGGCTGCTCTCCTAGGCTCCAGGGGAAAGCCATTTGTAACCAGGTGGTCGAGGCCGTGGTTCGCCCTCTCGGGAGGAAAGCGGTGGCGGAGCTCCGTTCTGCTGCGGCCATCCCGGCTGCCCCGGTGCGCCGTCCCGACGATGTGTAGACACCCCCGGCTTGCTTGTATCGCCCCGAGCACCGTTGTTGTTGTTGTTTCACCCCGCCTGTTTGGGAGGCTTGTATCGGTTCTTTCTTCTGCTTGTGCTCGGGTGCCGCCGTTGTGTCTCCATGGCTAGCCCCCCTGTGTCAAACTCTCCCTCCTCTCCTGGAATGTGCAAGGTTTAGGCGATCCCGATAAATGCGCCCGTGTCCGGGCGGCCGTCGAATCAATCAACCCCTGTATCGCTTGTTTTCAGGAGACGAAACTCGCTCACCTAGACTCCTTGAAGCTCGCCTCTTTCCTCCCAGGGCGCCTCTCGACTTTCACCGTTAAGGACGCCGACGGGAGTCACGGGGGGATTGTTACGGCCTGGGATCCCCGCCTTTTCGACTTACTCTCTTCCACCCCCTCCGGTTACTCTCTAACCACGGTCCTTCGCTCGGTCTCCACGGACCTCTCCTTCGCTCTCACGAACGTCTACGCTCCCGCTGATCACTCCTACACGCAGGCCTTGGTCGACGACCTGGAGGCGGTTGCCGTCTCTATTTCGCGCCCCTGGCTTGCCTTAGGTGATTTCAACCTCATCCGGAGCCCGGGTGAGAAGAACAATGATCGTTTCGACGCCGCCCGGGCGGCGCCTTTAACGCCATGATTAATGGCCTTGGGTGGCTTGAGCTGCCGCTCTCTGACCGTCTTTTCACCTGGACCAACAAACGCTCTCCCCCCACTCTCGCTCGCCTCGACAGGGTTTTCTTCGACTCTGGGTGGGACGCCCTTTTTCCGGACTCCTCGCTCTGCTCTCGCCCCCGCACGACCAGTGACCACGTCCCCCTGGTCGTCTCTGCCGCGTCAAAAATCCCAGCCTCCACTCGCTTCTTCTTTGAGACTGCTTGGTTAACTAACCCCCTCTTCCTCCCTTCCACTCTCCCTGCCTGGACGGGGTGCACTAGCGACCGAGACGCGGCCGGAGCGCTGGCCACGCGAAAAAAAGCTTTCAGGTCGGCGGCCAAAGCTTGGAAAAAGCAACACCGCTACGTCCCAACTTTTAGGAATGACTGCTCCTTTATTATTGATCTCATGGATTTCCTAGAGGAATACCGTTGTCTCTCTACAGATGAGGCTGCTCTTCGCTCGGATGCCCGCCTGGCATTGGACGCTTCCATCCTCAGGCAGGCGGCATATTGGAAGCAGCGGGGGAAGTGCCGTGGCGTGCGGGAGGGGGATGAAAACACCCGCTTCTTCCACGCGCAGGCCTCCCAACGTCGACGCGGGAACTGCATCCGCGTCCTACGTCGACGGCTCCCACGTCATGGGGCATGCAGCAAAGGCGGGCGCGCTCTTGGGCTTCTACTCCAGCCTCCTGGGCCGTGCGACGACGCCCGTCTAGCGTTTCGACGTGATGGGCCTCCTCGCCGCTGCCCCCCGCGTCCACGGGCCCTCGCTTGTGGCCCCCTTCTCCCCCGACGAGATCAGGCGTGCGGTCCTCTCCCTCGATCGTTCGAGCGCCCCGGGGCCCGACGAGTTGGGCCCGGCATTCTACCATGCCGCCTGGGGCACGGTCGGGCGCGACGTCGAGCGCCTGTTCGCCGCTGTCTATGACGGGTCGGCTCGGCTAGACGGGATTAACAGAGCGTTCATCGCCCTCCTCCCGAAGAGCGAGGGGGTGCCGACGCCGGGCGGGTTCCGCCCCGTCTCCTTGCAAAACGCTGACATCAAGATCCTGTGCCGCGGCCTCACCACCAGGCTGCAGAAGCAGATCAGCTTGTTGATCGACGAGGACCAATCCGGGTTCATCCCAGGGCGAAGCATTGCCGAAAACTTCGTCTACGCTGCAGAGATGGTGCAATGCTACTTCAAGCGTGCTGCCCTACCATCGTCTTCAAGTTGGATTTCTCCAAAGCCTTCGACTGCATCAACTGGGCGAGTCTACGCGTGATCTCGCTGGCTAGGGGTTTCCCTGAGCTTTGGTGCGATTGGATGGACTTGATCCTCCGCTCCTCGCGCTCCGCGATCCTGCTCAATGGCGTCCCGGGGAAGTGGTTCCCCCTTCGCTGCGGGCTGCGGCAGGGGGACCCCATCTCCCCCTACCTCTTCCTCCTCGTCGCCGACGTGCTCCAGAGGTTGATCCGCCGTGACGATCTGCTACACCACCTACTGCTGGAGGGGGAGCCGCTGCTGGTGTTGCAGTACGCGGACGACACGCTCATCATCATGCGCGCGTGTCCGACCACGGCAGCCCGGTTGCGCTCTATCCTTCACGACTTCGCTGCGGCTACCGGCCTGGTCATCAACTACTCGAAGAGTACGTTGGTCCCGATGAATGTGGAGACTGACAACCTGGCCGCGATCATGGAGGTCATGGGGTGTCGGGTGGAGGGATTCCCGCAGACGTACCTGGGGCTCCCTCTGTCGTGCCACAAGCTCTCCCTGGCGGATTTCCACTTCATCATCGCCAAGGTCGACCGGTACCTTGCTGGCTAGCATGCCCGTCTCCTCTGCCCGACGGGGCGGCTGGTCCTCATCAACGCCGTGCTGGACGCCATCCCGACCTATGCCATGGGCGCGCTCAAGCTGCCTCCCAAGGTAGTGCGCGCGCTGGACTCCCTCCGTCGCTCATTCCTCTGAAACGCGGCCGAGCGAGCTTCCGGTGCACAGTGTCTCGTCGCCTGGGAGCTAGTGTGCCGCGGCAAGGAGGAGGGAGGCCTGGGGGTCCGCGACCTCGCCACGCAGAATGACGCCCTCCTTCTGAAGATCCTGCACCGACTCCACTCTATCCCCTTGTCTCGCTGGGCGACCTGGGTTTGCCTGGGGGAGCGTCTTCTACTGGACCCCCGTAGCTCGGGTCTCGCCGGCGAGCACTGGGCTGCGCTTCGGGGGCTTATGCCTGTCTACCGCGCTCTCACCCGCGTCTCCCTGGGGGATGGCAGGATGACGGCCTTCTGGGAGGATCATTGGCTTCCCTGTGGGCCCATGCGGTGTGCCTTCCCGGCACTGGCCTCGCATGCGACGTGCTCGGAGGTCTCGGTCTGGGCTGTTCGTAACCTGGGCCTAGATGCGGTGCTCGTGCCGCGGTTGTCCACTTCTGCCGCCCGGGAACACCTCCTCCTGCTCCCACTCGTTGGGCGGGCGGGGGAGGGCGAGGGCGAAGCTGACCATCGCAGCCTGATCCTTTGCGATCAGAAAGGCGGGCGGCTGGCGTCGAGCGCAGCCTATGGGCTCTTCCGCCTGGGCGGTGAGGGCGCCGGGTGCCCGGAGTGCGGGGCGAGCCTGGAGACGCCAGATCACTTGATCTTCGGCTGCCCCTTCGCGCGTGCGTTCTGGTGCTCTCTGCGCCTTTCCACTTCGGGGGCCTCTGTGCGTGCCCTGCACCTCTTCGACGCCTCCATGGCGGTCGGCTCAGCCTCGCCGCATGCGTTCGTGCAGCTGTGCTGCTGGCACCTCTAGAAGCGGCGGAACGTGGTTGTGTTCAGGCGGGAAACGCCGTCCCTGAACGCCACTTTGAAAGCCTGTCGCGATGATGCCATCCTCTGGCGCGGCCGGTATCGCTCTGCGGATCGTGGACATGTTGATGCGTGGCTACTGGCCCTGCGCTGGTAGAACAAAACTGCATGTGTCATAGCAGAGGGGGTTCGCCCCCTGCCTCTTTCTCTCTCTCTGCTGCCACCCCGGCATTTGTGCCATTGTACTGAATGTTGGGTTTGAGAAATATATTCAGGTGGGGGCGTTCCCCCCCCCCCTTTGAAAATTCAAAAAAAAAAGAAATGATTTTCTATCATGCATGTATCCACCGTCTATTGGTGCTTAGAGATTTGTGCCAAGTGTTGCGGTCAAGTCTAGGTGGCACGGAACACTACTGTGCACCAAATTGCTACTCCCTCCGTTCCTAAATATTGGTCTTTTTAGAGATTTCTAATGGACTACCACATACGGATGTATATAGACATATTTTAGAATGTAGATTCATTTATTTTACTCTGTATGTAGTCACTTGTTGAAATCTCTAGAAAGACAAATATTTAGGAACGGGGGAAGTATATGATTATTATTGTCGGTGGGCACTCTGCAATTCATGCAACTTATTATGAATGCCTCAAGTGATCCTTTTACTAGCCCTATAGCAAGCTTGATGTGGAGAATGTTGTGTCAATACAAGACTTGTCATCTCGTGAAACATTAGCACACGTCTCCGGCTTGGTAAGAACATCTACAGCAGGACTTTGCAAATACGGCCCCTCAAACGCCCATGGACACGACCGAGTCCGTTCGCAGACAATGACCAGTCATGTCTCAAATTAGCCACTCTGCATTCGAGTCTCTCATATTTCGACCCCTAGATCCATACAAAGCATGCAAAAGAAATCCTTCGTACTACATACTAGGTGCTACCCTAACTATTCTTCGTCGTCGGAGATGTCCACGACAATGGTGCCGGGCGCCGGCTGGACAGGCAGGTAGGAGGGCTCCGGCTCATCCTCCTTCTGCTCGACCTCATCCATGTAGGTGAGTATCTCCGTCTCCTCCGCGGCCTCCATCTCCTGCCAGTGATGGCGTCTGGCCTCCACAGTCGACTCTGAGCGGAGGGAATCGAGGATGACCTGCTACTCCGCCTGCAGATCCGCGTTGCCAGCGTCCCCCACATCCTCCCACCTCCTCCTCCGGATCCACTGCATTCGGAGCTAGCCCCACGGCTATCCGGGTTTCGTGCCTTGCCCGGATCTGCTCAAGGAGCTTGAGCCGGCGCTCCGGCGTCAGAAATGGCTCGCTCCTCACCGGTGGCATGGGGGCATGGCTACTAGGCGGACGGGGGAGTGAAAAGTAGCGGCGACGGCAGACAGACGGAGAAGAATGTGGATGATAGGGTTTCGGTGCCGCCGGTCGACTTAATAGCCGGGCTAGGCACTATGCGCCCCCCTGATGACCCACAAGTATAGGGGATCTATCGTACTCCTTTCGATAAGTAAGAGTGTCGAACCCAACAAGGAGCAGAAGGAAATGATAAGCGGTTTTCAGTAAGGTACTCTCTGCAAGCACTGAAATTATCGGTAACAGATAGTTTTGTGATAAGATAATTTGTAACGGGTAACAAGTAACATAAGTAAATAAGGAGCAGCAAGATGGCCCAATCCTTTTTGTAGCAAAGGACAAGCCAGGACAAACTTTTATATAGAGAAAAGCGCTCCCGAGGACACATGGGAATTATCATCAAGCTAGTTTTCATCACATTCATATGATTCGCGTTCGCGTTCGGTACTTTGATAATTTGATATGTGGGTGGACCGGTGCTTGGGTGTTGTCCTTACTTGGACAAGCATCCCACTTATGATTAACTCCTATTGCAAGCATCCGCAACTACAAAAGAAGTATTAAGGTGGACCGGTGCTTGGGTGCTGTCCTTACTTGGACAAGCATCCCACTTATGATTAACTCCTATTGCAAGCATCCACAACTACAAAAGAAGTATTAAGGTAAACCTAACCATAGCATGAAACATATGGATCCAAATCAGCCCCTTACGAAGCAACGCATAAACTAGGGTTTAAGCTTCTGTCACTCTAGCAACCCATCATCTACTTATTACTTCCCAATGCCTTCCTCTAGGTCCAAATAATGGTGAAATGTCATGTAGTCGACGTTCACATAACACCACTAGAGGAGAGACAACATACATCTCATCAAAATATCGAACGAATACCAAATTCACATGACTATTAATAGCAAGACTTCTCCCATGTCCTCACGAACAAACATAACTACTCACAAAGCATATTCATGTTCATAATCAGAGGAGTATTAATATGCGTAAAGGATCTCAACATATGATCTTCCACCAGATAAACCAACTAGCATCAACTACAAGGAGTAATCAACACTACTAGCAACCTATAGGTACCAATCTCAGACTTAGAGACAAGAATTGGATACAAGAGATGAACTAGGGTTTGAGAGGAGATGGTGCTGGTGAAGATGTTGATGGAGATTGGCCCCCTCCCGATGAGAGGAGCTTGGTGATGACGATGGCGATGATTTCCCCCTCCCGGAGGGAAGTGTCCCCGGCAGAACAGTTCCGCCAGAGCCCTAGATTGGTTCCGCCAAGGTTCCGCCTCGTGGCGGCGGAGTCTCGTCCCGAAAGCTTGCTTATGATTTTTCTCGGACAAAAGACTTCATATAGCAGAAAATGGGCACCGGAGGGCCACTAGGGGCCCACGAGGCAGGGGGGCGCGTCCAGGGGAGTAGGGCGCGCCCCCACCCTCGTGGCCAGGGTGTGGGCACCCTCTGGTATTTTCTTCGCTCAGTATTTTTTATTATTTCCAAAAATAACTTCCGTGGAGTTTCAGGACTTTTGGAGTTGTGCAGAATAGGTCTCTAATATTTGCTCCTTTTTCAGCCCAGAATTCCAGCTGCCGGCATTCTCCCTCTTTATGTAAACCTTATAAAATAAGAGAGAATATGCATAAGTATTGTGACATAATGTGTAATAACAGCCCATAATGCAATAAATATCGATATAAAAGCATGATGCAAAATGGACGTATCGACTCCCCAAGCTTAGACCTCGCTTGTCCTCAAGCGGAAGCCGATAACGATAAATATGTCCACATGTTTAGAGATAGAGGTGTCGATAAAATAAAATACGGACATGAGGGCATCATGATCATTCTTATAACAGCAACATATATGGATATTGTCATATGATTTCTTATCCTCAAGTAATAATCTATTCACAATGCAAAGTATGAATCAGAAACTTCATTGGGAACTAACAAACTATAATTTCAGTCATTGAAGCAATTGCAATTTATCATAACATCAGAAAGAGTCAATATAAGAGCTTTTCAGCAAGTCCACATACTCAACTATCATTTAGTCTTTCACAATTGCTAACACTCACGCAATACTTGTGGTTACGGAGTTTTAATCGGACACAGAGAAAGATAGGGGCTTATAGTTTCGCCTCCCAACCTTTTACCTCAAGGGT